>NW_027645519.1:0-16471 GCF_951640355.1 Cnephaeus nilssonii | reverse complement strand
AATAAATCGGGTTTGCACAGCTCTGAAGGCAAGGGCAAATTCTACATCTAATTAGAACATTGATTTACCCAGATATTAGAAAAGCAAAATCTGCCCTGACCGGTGTGGCTCAGTGGATAGAGCGTCGGCCTGCGGACTGAAGGGTCCCGGGTTCGATTCCGGTCAAGGGCATGTACCTTGGTTGTAGGCACATCCCCAGTGGGGGGCGTGCAGGAGGCAGCTGATGGATGTTTCTCTCTCATCGATGTTTCTAACTCTCTATCCCTCTCCCTTCCTCTATGTAAGAAATCAATAAAATATATTTAAAAAACAAAAAAGAAAAGAAAAGCAAAATCTGCTTACTTTTTAGTTTTAAACTAGAGGCCCGGTGCACAAATTCGTGCACCAGTGGGGTCCCTCGGCCTGGCCTGTGGAGATCGGGCTGAAACCGGCTCTCCGACATCCCCTGAGGGGTCCCCGGATGGCGAGAGGGCGCAGGCCAGGCCGAGGGACCCCACCGGTGCACGATCGGGGCCGGGGAGGGACGCGGGAGGTTGGCCAGCCGGGGAGGGACCGCGGGAGGGCTCCAGGGCGTGTCCGGCCCGTCTCGCTCAGTCCCGATCGGCCGGACCCCAGCAGCAAGCTCACCTACCAGTCGGAGCGTCTGCCCCCTGGTGGTCAGTGCACGTCATAGCGACTGGTCGATCCGGTCGACTGTCTGCCCCCTGGTGGTCAGTGCACGTCATCGCGAGGGGTTGAGCGGCCTTAACATATCATTAGCATATGACGCTTTGATTGGTTGAACGGCCGACTGGATGTGACATTGACCAAGAATTGAACTGTGACCTCCTGGTTCCTAGGTCAACGCTCAACCCCTGAGCCACGCAGGCCGGGCCGACCTTCCCTTTAATAAGTTTCCACCTTACCCACCAAACCACACATGTCATCACGTTTGGGAGAAAAGAAAAGAGAGAGAGAGAGAAACACCCATGATGAGAGAGAATCAAGGGAGAGGGAGCGAGAATCCGTGATTCTCGCTCCCTCTCCCTTCCTCTCTGAAATCAATAAAAATACATTAAAAAATAAAAAAAAGTGCTAATGTGGCCAAGCCCACTTCGCTGAGTGATTTGAGCGTCGACCTATGAACCTTGGAGGTCAAACAGTTCGAGTCCCCGTCAGGCACAAGCCCCATTCGTGGCCTCGATCCCCAGCAGGGGTGCGTGCGGGAGGCAGCCGATCAATATTCTTCTCTCCTACCTATGTTCCTCTCTCTCTCCACCTCCCCCTTCCTCTCTCTCTAAAAACCAATAAAAAAATCTTGCCCTAGCCGGTGTGGCTCAGTGGATAGAGCATCAGCCTGCGGACTGGAGGGTCCCGGGTTCGATTCCGGTCAAGGACACAGCCTGGGGTTGTGGGCTCCATCCCCAGCCGGGGGGGCGTGCGGGAGGCAGCCGGTCCACAATTCTCCCTCCTCATGCATGTTTCTCTCTCTCCCTCTCCCTCTCCCTTCCTCGTCTATATCCATAAAAACATATTTTAAAAACACAAAAACCGATTTAAAAAAAAGTCTGAAAACAAACCAGAAGAAGCCTGCAGACTCCCGGCATAGATCCAGGCGGCCACGCCACGGCGTATACCCTGCCACAAACCACACGGACCAGAAGGGACGCTTCGTCAGAGGTATAAAGTTTTATTCCACAAACCCGGGACCCAGCGTGTAATTCCATAAATTAAGACAGCAGTAAAAATGTCCCTCGAGCGGTATATACACATCACAGTGATTTTTCATTGTGCAAGGAGCGGAGGGGATTGCAAACAGGGTTTTCTGGTTGGTTGGTTGGTTTCTCGTCCCTCCCCCCTCCCCCCCCCAAAAAATAATAAAATAAAATATGAGCATCTGGCATCGCCGTACAGGGGATCTGGGGTTGAGCACCGGCAAAGGCACTGAATAGGCGGCAGGCGTCCTCAAACCACGGCCCGCGGGCCACAAGCGGGTGTTTTTGTCGTGTATTTTTTTTTTTTTACTTCAAAATAAGCTATGTGCCGTGTGCATAGGAATTTGTTCATCGTTTTTTTTTAAACGATAGTCCGGCCCTCCAACGGGCTGAGGGACAGGGACCGGGCCCCCCGTTTAAAAGTTTGAGGACCCCTGGGAGAGGGGTGTCTGCAGGACCAGCTTGTCCACAGCACAGTGTGAGCGAGAGAGAAGAAGGAAGAAGGAGAAGAAGAAAGAAGAAGAAAGAAGGAGGAAGAAGGAAGAAGGAAGAAGAAGGAAGAAGGAGGAAGAAGAAAGAAGAGAAGGAAGAAAGAAAAAGGAAGAAGGAAGAAGGAGAAGAAGGAAGAAGGAAGAAGAAGGAGGAAGAAGGAAGAAGAAGGAAGAAGGAAGAAGAAGGAAGAAGAGAAGGAAGAAGAATGAAGGAGGAAGAAGGAGGAAGAAGAAGAAAGAAGAAGGAAGAAGAAGGGAGAAGAAGGAAGAAGGAAGAAGAAAGAAGAATGAAGGAGGAAGAAGAAGGGAAGAAGAAGGAAGAAGAAGAAGAAGGAAGAAGGAGGAAGAAGAAGAAAGAAGGAGGAAGAAGGAAGAAGGAGGAAGAAGGGAGAAGAAGGAGGAAGAAGGAAGAAGAATGAAGAAGGAAGAAGGAGGAAGAAGAAGGAGGAAGAAGAAGGAGGAAGAAGAAGGAGGAAGAAGGAAGAAGAAGGAAGAAGGAAGAAGAAGGAAGAAGGAAGAAGAAGGAAGAAGGAAGAAGAAGGAAGAAGGAAGAAGGAGAAGAAGAAGGAAGAAGGAAGAAGAAGGAAGAAGGAAGAAGGAAGAAGAAGGAGAAGAAGAATGAAGAAGGAAGAAGGAGGAAGAAGAAGGAGGAAGAAGAAGGAGGAAGAAGGAAGAAGAAGGAAGAAGGAAGAAGGAGGAGGAAGAAGGAAGGAGGAGGAAGAAGGAGAACGAAGAAGGAAGAAGGAGGAAGAAGAAGGAAGAAGAAGGAGGAAGAAGGAAGAAGGAGGAAGAAGGAAGAAGAAGGAAGAAGAAGGAAGAAGAAGAAGGAAGAAGGAAAAAGGAAGAAGAAGGAAGAAGGAAGAAGAAAGAAGAAGGAAGAAGAAGGAGGAAGAAGGAAGAAGGAAGAAGGAAAAAGGAAGAAGGAAGAAGGAGGAAGAAGGAAGAAGAAGAAGGAGGAAGAAGAAGAAGAAAAATTAAGGGCGAAGACAAAGAAGACCAAGACGAAGAAGACGAAGATGACGAAGACGAAGAAGAAGAACAAGAACAAGAAGAACAAGAACAAGAACTAAAACAAGAAGAACAAGAAGAACAAGAAGAGAAATAAGGGCAAAGACGGCCCGTTGGGTCGAATGGCTTCCATCCCATCCGCGAACACACACACAGGCCGTGACGTTTTAGTTAAACAACAGAAACGCGCACCATACATGAGCCAACGATGACGAAGAGGGGAAAGGTCTGAACACACGATCCTGGGCAGAAAAACCGCACGGACAGCGTGTTCCCGTGGACGGAGGACCCGTATCCTCCGTCAGACACACGCCAACACGGGCATCTGCACAGCACACGGGAGAGGAAAACGTCCCCGGGCATACACGCCATCTACACGTGTGCACGCACACACACCAAGCAGACCATCCAAAGACACTCTCCACACGTCCGTTCCTGTGCTATGTCTCTTTGATTTTGTTTTTTTAATTATATTTTATTGATTTTTTTTTTTTACAGAGAGGAAGGGAGAGGGAGAGAGAGTTAGAAACATCGATGATGAGAGAGAAACACCGATCAGCTGCCTCCTGCACGCCCCCCACCTGGGGATGTGCCCGCAACCCAGGTCCATGCCCTTGACCGGGAATCGAACCCGGGACCCCTCCGTCCGCAGCCCGACGCTCTATCCACTGAGCCACACCGGCCAGGGCTTCTCTTTGTTTATTATAAGTCGGCGTCACCCCCCCGAAGACGAACGAATTCGTCAGAAACTACTCTTTTTCCTTTTTTTTAATTCACACCTAAGGATATTTTTCCATTGATTTTTTATGTTTTTAAGGGACTTGGAAGAGAGAGAAAAAGACAGAGAGAAACATCGATGTGAGAGAGAGAGACACCCATCGATGGGTCGCCTCCTGCACGCGCCCCGACCAGGGCCCGGGCCGGGGAGGGAGGAGCCTGCCACGGAGGTCCGTGCCCTTGACCGGGAATCGAACCCGGGACCCTTTGGTCCGCAGGCGGGCGCTCTATCCACTGAGCCGCACCGGCCCAGGGCCGAGACAGGATGTTGAGTGGACAGCATCAGCCATTGATTCACCGTGAAAACCGTCCAACCGATCAATAGCCTGCTCTCCTATCCACGTTCCTCTCTCTCTCTCTCTCCACCTCCCCCTTCCTCTCTCTCTAAAAACCAATAAAAAAAAAGTCTGGCCCTGGCTGGTGTGGCTCAGTGGGTAGGGCGTCGGCCTGCGGACTGGAGTGTCCCGGGTTCGATTCCCAGGTCCAGGGCACATGCCCGGGTTGCGGGCTCGATCCCCAGTCGGGGGCGTGCAGGAGGCGGCCGATGCATGATTCTCTCTCCTCGTGGATGTTTCTCTCTCTCTCTCTCTCTCCCTCTCCCTTCCTCTCTGACATCAGTAAAAATATATATTTTTTTAAAAATGATGAAAATAAATAAAATTCAAGCCTTGCCTTCTGGTTTCAAGACCTAACTTGACCAGATAGATGTCAGGATGTAGAATGTTAGCAACATTTGCTGCACCAAGAGCTAAAAATGCATAGAAGGTGATTTAAAGACAAAAAAAAAAAGTACCCATCATCCTTTAGGGCTTTGTTCTGAAGACAACAGATTCCTGAGGAATACATTATTTTTTTTATTTTTATTTTTTGATGAATCCTCACCTGAGGATATTTTTCCATTGATTTTTAGAGAGAGAGCGGAAGAAGAGAGAGGGAGAGACAGAGAGAAACATCGATGTGAGAGAAAGACACATCGATGGGTTGCCTCCTGCACTTGCCCCCGACCGGGACCCGGGCCGGGGAGGAGCCTGCCACCGAGGTCCGTGCCCTCGAGCGGGAGTCGAACCCGGGACCCTCTGGTCTGCAGGCCGACGCTCTATCCGCTGGGCCACACCGGCCAGGGCCCGAGGGAGAAATAGGAAAGCTAAACATCACCGGCTCTGCGGCCTGTGCGCATGCACGTGGCCGTACGGTGTCTGACCTATAGTCTTTCACGCCTACACACACACACACACACACACACGCACACACATGCACGCACACGCGTGTACACGCACACAACATCTGTGCTTGTGCCCAAACACATTCCGTTCGAACTTATCAAGTGGAGTCCGTGAGGAAACAGCGAGAGATCCACCCCGTAGGACCCCACGCGAGAGGACACGGTCAACGCTCCAACCACACGGTTTCTCCATGCGTCCCACGGCGCTGTAGATTTCCAGTTGCTTCAGGAACACGCAATGTCCACGCGTGTCCACCGCCGTCCGACCCCCTTAGGTACATGTGGGCGGGGGACCCCGGGGTCCAGTCCCCGTCTCATCCGGAAGGCGGCCCTTCGAGGCGGCGTGGATCAACCACGCTTTTCCGGGCAGGCTCAGCTCTTCCCGTATCTGGTGGGGAACGGGATACACAGGATTGGGTGAGTTTCCAAATAAATGGGCAAAACTGTGTGATAACCCTATAGGATAAAAGCCTGATAGGCTAAGTGACCGGGCGTCCGGTCGGCCGTTCAACCAATCAGAGCGTAATAGGCTAATGATATGCGAAGGCCACTCAACCGCTCGCTATGACGTGCACTGACCACCAGGGGGCAGACAGTCAACCGGTCGACCAGTCGCTATGATGTGCACTGACCACCAGGGGGCAGACAGTCAACCGGTCGACCAGTCGCTATGATGTGCACTGACCACCAGGGGGCAGACAGTCAACCGGTCAACCAGTCGCTATGATGTGCACTGACCACCAGGGGGCAGACAGTCAACCAGTCGACCAGTCGCTATGACATGCACTGACCACCAGGGGGCAGACGCTCCGACCGGTAGGTGAGCTTGCTGCTGGGGTCCGGCCGATCGGGACTGAGCGAGACGGGCCGGACACGCCCTGGAGCCCTCCCACGGTCCCTCCCCGGCTGGCCAACCTCCCGCGTCCCTCCCCGGCCCCGATCGTGCACCGGTGGGGTCCCTTAGCCTGGCCTGCGCCCTCTCACTATCCAGGCTAAGGGACCCCCCCCCTCCAAGTGCATGAATTTCGTGCACCGGGCCTCTAGTAATAATAATAATAATAATAAGACCAAAGAAACAAACTGTCTTTGGAATTCTTTAAAAAAAAAAAAATAGATCATTATTGATTTCAGAGAGGAATGGGGAGAGGGAGAGAGAGAGAGAGAAACATCCATGAGGAGAGCGAATCATGGATCAGCTGCCTCCTGCACGCCCCCTACTGGCGATCGAGCCCACACCCCGGGCATGTGCCCTTGACCGGGAATCGAACCCGGGGACCCTTCAGCCCGCAGGCCGGCGCTCTATCCTCTGAGCCACACCAGCTGGGTGATGGCTGTGTGTGTGGTTTTTTTCCTGAAATAACGACCTGAGCAGACGTACCTGCCGCGGAGGCCGGGGCCTCAGAAGTTCTTGAAGGCCTCCAGGTCTTTGGGGGACGCGGGGGGCGCCGTGGTCCAGTCGTTGTCGGGGTAGGCCTCGAAGTTGGAGGCGTCGCCCTCGCCGCGCACCTTGGGCACGATGGGGGGCTGGGGGGGTGTGGACAAGAGAAGGGATGCGGTGAGAAGGAGAGGGGGAGGCTGGGTGGGCGGGAGGCGATCAAGCTGGGACCTGTGTGCGTCCAGGCCTCACCCGTGGACGCAGACGACAGGGGGGTGAGGGCCCGGGGGCGGGGTCGGGGGGTGGGGCGGGCTAAAGGTGGTCACGGGGGTTAAGGAGGGGCCGTCCGTCATACGTTCAACGAGAAAGGATGATTTGAAGAAAATAACAAGAAATGATAACAATGAAAAGGGAAAAGCAGTAAATTTTAAAAAATAAAGGAAGATACGGTGAGAGTCTGGGGTGCTTGGACCCCGTCCACACCTGTGGGTTTTGGCAGCTCATCCACATGGGTGTGTGGCGGGGCTGACCCCAGAGTGTGGGCGGGGCTTACCCTGAAGTGTGGGCGGGGCTGAGCCCAGGGTGTGGGCGGGGCTGACCATAGAGTGTGGGCGGGGCTGACCATAGAGTGTGGGCGGGGCTGAGCCCAGAGTGAGGGTGGGGGCTGACCCCAGGGTGTGGGTGGGGCTGACCCCAGAGTGTGGGCGGGGCTGACCCCGGAGTGTGGGCGGGGCTTACCCTGAAGTGTGGGCGGGGCTGACCCAGGGTGTGGGGCGGGGCTGATCCGAGTGTGGGCGGGGCTGACCCCCAGGGTGTGGGGGGCTGACCCCAGGGTGTGGGCGGGGCTGACCCGAGTGTGGGCGGGGCTGACCCAGGGTGTGGGCGGGGCTGAACCTAAAATGTGGGCGGGGGCTGACCCTGAAGTGTGGGCGGGGCTGACCCAGGGTTGTGGGGGGGCTGACCCCAGGGTGTGGGCGGGGCTGACCGAGGGTGTGGGCGGGGCTGACCCCAGGGTGTGGGTGGGGCTGACCCCAGGGTGTGGGTGGGGCTGACCCCAGAGTGTGGGTGGGGCTGACCCCAGGGTGTGGGTGGGGCTGACCCCAGAGTGTGGGTGGGGCTTACCCCAGAGTGTGGGCGGGGCGGACTCCAGAGTGTGGGCGGGGCTTACCCTGAAGTATGGACGGGGCTGACCCTTAAATGTGGGCGGGGCTAACCCCAGAGTGTGGGCGGGGCTGACCATAGAGTGTGGGCGGGGCTGACCCTAGAATGTGGGTGGAGCTGACCCCAGAGTGAGGGCGGGGCTGATCCCAGAGTGTGGGCGGGGCTGACCCTTAAATGGGGTGGGGCTGACCCCGGAGTGTGGGCAGGGCTGACCCCAGAGTGTGGACGGGGCTGACCCCAGGGTGTGGGCGGGGCTGACCCCAGGGTGTGGGCGGGGCTGACACCAGGGTGTGGGCGGGACTGACACCTGGGTGTGGGCGGGGCTGACCCCAGGATGTGGGCGTGGCTGACCCCAGAGTGTGGGCGGGGCTGACCCAAGGGTGTGGGCGGGGCTGACCCCAGGATGTGGGCGGGGCTGAGCCTAAAATGTGGGCGGGGCTGACCCCAGAGTGAGGACGGGGCTGACCCCAGAGTGTGGGTGGGGATGACCCCTGGGTGTGGGCGGGGCTGACCCTAAAAATGTGGGCGGGGCTGACCCCAGAGTGTGGGCGGGGCTGACCACAGGGTGTGGGCGGGCTGACCCCAGAGTGTAGGCGGGGCTTACCCTGAAGTGTGGGCGGGGCTGACCCCAGAGTGTGGGCGGGACTGACCCAGGGTGTGGGCGGGGCTGACCCCAGGGTGTGGGCGGGGCTGACCCCAGAGTGTGGGCGGGGCTGACCCCAGTGTGGGCGGGGCTGACCCCAGAGTGTGGGCGGGGCTGACCCCAGTGAGTGGGCGGGGCTGACCCGAGTGTGGCCAGGGCTTACCCCTAAGTGTGGGTGGGGCTGACCCCTAGAATGTGGGTGGGGATGACCCCAGGGTGTGGCCCGTTACACAGCGTGTGGTCCCAGAGCGACGGAGAAAGGGAGCCGGGTCCCCCAAAGCCACCGGCAGACACCCTGCCTCCCGTCCGCCTGCCCCTCTCGCGCCCCGACATCCACGGAGCGGCCCACGCGGCGGCGTGGGGACGGGTGAGCGGGCCGCCCCGCCCGTGCGGACCCGGCGTGTCTCCGCCCGGACCCGGCGCGTCCCGGGGTCGGGGACGTCAGCGCTTCCTGCCGGGAGGCCGAGGGCAGGGGTCTGCGTGGACGCCGCCGTACCTTGAGCTTCCTCTGGGGGACGGCGTCCCAGTCCACCAGGCGGAACCAGCGGTGCCGCTTCACGTCCTCGGCGCCGTTCTGTGAAGGACACACGGCCGTCAGGCACCGCGCTCAACCGGACGGGAGAGAGCGCGTTCCCAACAACCTCCGGCCCGGCCGGCGGGGCTCAGGGGTTGGGCATCGACCTATGAACCAGGAGGTCAGGGTTCGATTCCCGGTCAAGGGCACAGGCCCGGGTTGCGGGCTCCATCCCCAGGAGGGGGCGTGCAGGAGGCAGCCGATCCGTGATTCTCTCTCCACATGGATGTTTCTCTCCTCTCTCTCTCTCTCCCTTCCTCTCTGACATCAATAAGGATGTGAAGTTGACTCTAAGGTCGCCCAAACTCTAGTACAGATCCTCAGGTATTATGATATCTAGATAGATGATAGTAGATTGATTGATAGATGATAGAAAGGTAGATAGATAGTAGGTTGATTAATAGATGATACACAGTTGATAGCTAGATAGAGATGAAGGGTGACTAGATTAATGAATTGAATGGCTGGGTGAATAGATGGATTGGATGGATAGATAGATAGATAGATAGATAGATAGATAGATAGACGTGAGATGACAGACAGATGATAGTAGATTGATTGATAGATGATAGAAAGGTAGATAGATAGTAGGTTGATTAATAGATAGATGATACATAGTTGATAGCTAGATAGAGATGAAGGATGACTAGATTAACCAATTGGGTGAGTGGGCAAATAGATAGACAGACAGATAGATAGATAGATAGATAGATAGATAGATAGATGTTAGATGACAGATAGATTATAGTAGATTGATTGATAGATAATAGAAACATAGTAGACTGATTGATAGATGATAGCTAGATAGAGATGAAGGATGACTAGATGAACAAATTGGGTGAGTGGGTGGAGATAGATAGATAGACAGACAGATAGATAGACGTTAGATGACAGACAGATGATAGATAGATAGACTTTAGATGACAGACAGATGATAGATTGATTGATAGCTAGATGATACATAGATGATACAAAGAGAGGAAGGATGACTAGATTAATGAATTGAATGGGTGGGTGAATAGATAGATGGATGGATAGATAGATAGATAGATAGATAGATAGATAGATAGATAGATATTACATGATAGTAGATTGATTGATAGGTGATAGAAAGATAGATAGTAGGTTGATTAATAGATAGATGATACATAGTTGATAGCTAGATAGAGATGAAGGATGCCTAGATTAAGGAATTGGGTGAGTGGGTGAATAGATAGATAGATAGATAGATAGATAGATAGATAGATAGATAGATGTTAGATGATAGTAGATTGATTGATAGATGATAGAAAGATAGATAGATAGTAGGTTGATTAATAGATAGATGATAGTTGATAGCTAGAGATGAAGGATGACTAGATTAACCAATTGGGTGAGTGGGCGGATAGATAGATAGATAGATAGATAGATAGATAGATAGATAGATAGATATTAGATGACAGATAGATGATAGCTAGATAGAGATGAAGGATGACTAGATGAACAAATTGGGTGAGTGGGTGGAGATAGATAGATAGACAGACAGATAGATAGACGTTAGATGACAGACAGATGATAGATAGATTGATTGATAGCTAGATGATACATAGATGATACAAAGAGAGGAAGGATGACTTAGATTAATGAATTGAATGGGTGGGTGAATAGATAGATGGATGGATGGATGGATAGATAGATAGACAGATAGATGTTAGATGATAGTAGATTGATTGATAGGTGATAGAAAGATAGATAGATAGTAGGTTGATTAATAGATAGATGATACATACTTGATAGCTAGATAGAGATGAAGGATGACTAGATGAACAAATTGGGTGAGTGGGTGTAGATAGATAGATAGATAGATAGATAAATAGATAGATAGACGTTAGATGACAGACAGATGATAGATAGATAGTAGATTGATTGATAGCTAGATGATACATAGATGATACAAAGAGAGGAAGGATGACTAGATTAATGAATTGAATGGGTGTGTGAATAGATAGATGGATGGATAGATAGATAGATAGATAGATAGATAGATAGATAGATGTTAGATGATAGTAGATTGATTGATAGGTGATAGAAAGATAGATAGTAGGTTGATTAATAGATAGATGACACATAGTTGATAGCAAGATAGAGATGAAGGGTGACTAGATTAAGGAATTGGGTGAGTGGGTGAATATATATATATATATATATATATATATATATATATATAGATAGATAGATAGATAGATGTTAGATGACAAATAGATGATAGTAGATTGATTGACAGATAATAGAAACATAGATAGCAGATTGATTGAGAGCTAGATAAAGTTGAAGGATAACTAGATGAACAAATTGGGTGAGTGGGTGGATAGATAGATGTTAGATGACAGACATATAATAGATTGATTGATAGAAAGATAGATAGATAGTAGATTGATTAATAGATGATACATAGATGGTAGATAGAGAGGAATGATGACTAGATTAATGACTAAATTGGGTGGGTGAAGAGATGAATAGATAGATAGATAGATAGATAGATAGATAGATAGATGTTAGATGACAGACAGATGATAGCAGATTGATTGATAGACCGATGATAGCTAGAGATGAAGGGTGACTTAGATTAACGAATTGGGTGAGTGGGTGAATACACAGATAGATGGAGAGATAGATAGATAGATAGATGGATAGATAGGTAGATAGATAGATGTTAGATACAGAGATGACAGATAACAAATCCCTTATCGATCACCGTCGAGTCATTTGCTTGTACGGACCCAAGAGCAGACGGGTGTAGACCGAGGTGAATTTTGTGGACGCAGAATCCGAGATTGGAAATCTGGCCATGGATTCCACACACACACGCATCCTGCACCCGTGTTTCTCTCTCCACATAGAAATGTTCGGCGTCGAATGACGGGGACTCATCGTGAAAACACACCGCTTCACGCACACGGCCACACACGGCCACACACGGCCACACACGGTCACACACGCTCACACACGCTCACCTTCATGTTGCCCAGACGCCGCGTCCTGTCCACCACCAGCAGTTTCTTAATGAGGTCTCTGTTGGGAAAAAGGATAAAAAATAATAAAAAAATGAACAGCTCGGCCGGTGTGGCTCAGTGGTTGAACCAGGAGGTCAGGGTTCGATTCCTGGTCAAGGGCACATGCCCGGGTTGTGGGCTGGATCCCCAGTAGGGGGCGTGCAGGAGGCAGCCGGTCCGTGATTCTCTCTCATCATGGATGTTTCTCTCTCTCCCTCTCCCTCTCCCTTCCTCTCTGAAATCCATAAAAATATATTTAAAAAATAAAAAAAAAGAATGAGAATAGCCCTGGTCGGTGTGGCTCCGAGGTCAGAGCATCGGCCTCAACACCCAAGGGTCTTGGGTTCGATTCCCGGTCAAGGGCACACACACGGGTTGTGGGTTCGATTCGCGGCCTCGGTCAGGGCATGCAGCAGGCAACCAATCAATGTGTCTCTCTCAGAGCTAAGAGAGATTGATAGATGGAGATGAAGGATGACTAGATTAGTGAATTGGGTGAGTGGGTGAATAAATGAATGGATACATAGATAGATAGATAGATAGATAGATAGATAGATAGATAGATAGACAGATAGATATATAGATAGATGATAAATTTTAGATGGACAGATGATAGATAGTAGATTGATTGATAGATGATAGATAGATGATAGACTGATAGAGATGAAGGATGACTAGATTAATGAATTGGGTGAGTACGTGAATAGATAGATAGATAGATAGATAGATAGATAGATAGATAGATAGATAGACAGACACATGGATGGATGGATAGATAGATAGATAGATAGATAGATAGATAGATAGATAGATGATAGATAGACAGACACATGGATAGATAGATAGATAGATAGATAGATAGATAGATAGATAAATTTTAGATGGACAGATGATAGATAGTAGATTGATTGATAGATGATACATAGATGATAGACTGACAGAGATGAAGGATGACTAGATTAGTGAACTGGGTGAGTGGGTGAATAGATGAATGGATACATAGATAGATAGATAGATAGATAGATAGATAGATAGATAGATAGATAGATAGACAGACACATAGATAGATAGATAGATAGATAGATAGATAGATAGATAGATAGACAGACACACACATGGATAGATAGATAGACAGACACATGGATAGATAGATAGATAGACAGATAGATAGATAGATAGATAGATAGATAGATAGATAGATAGACAGATAGATGATAGATAGATAGATAGATAGATAGATAGATATTAGATGACAGACAGATGATAGTACATTGTCTCTCTCTCTCTCTCCTTCCCCCCCCCTCTATCTCTATCTCTCTCTCTCTCTCTCTCTCTCTCTCTCTCTCTCTCTCTCCCCTTCCTTCCCTTCCACGCTCCCTAAAAAACCTACAGGAAAAATAAGAAATCCTCCGGTGAGAATTAACAACAACACATGGAAAATGGAAAGAACGAGACTGATCCACGCGGGAGAGGGAAGGGAAGACTCTGCTGAACTCACTCAGGGGGACGGACGTCAATTGCAACCTTCGCCGGAGACGGGGGACTCTCCCCGCGGGGGATGCCCCCGACGCCTCTGTCGCCCCCAAATAACTAACTAACGCGTTTCTGTGCGAACTGCAAATGCCGTGGATCTGGGAAGGCGTCGACGATAGCCGAGACTCCTTAGCAGGTTAACCATCACCCCGGCCAGTGTGGCTCAGTGGGTAGAGCGTCGGCCTGCAGACGGAAGGGTCCCGGGTTCGATTCCCGGTCAAGGGCACACACCCGGGTTGCAGGCTTGATCCCCAGTGGGGGGCGTGCAGGAGGCAGCCGGTCCATGATTCTCTCTCATCATGGATGTCTCTCTCCCCCTCTCTCTTTCTCTCTGAAATCAATCCTACCTAATAAAGAGCTAATATGCAAATGGTCGTCACACCGTCACGGCTCAGACACTCCACGCTGGGGAGAGAGGAATGGGGACCAGCCAGGCTGCGGCCCGGGGGAGGGACAAGCCGCCCGCCCCATGGTCCCGGGCGCCAGCACTTGTGGCCCGAGCGAATCCGCCTGCCCATGGTCCCCGGCGGCTGTGGCCGGCCTGGGCGAAGCAGGCCCGGGTCCTGGGTGCCAGCGGATGGCCAGAGGGAGGGAATCCTGGGTCCCGGGTGCAGGGCGAGGCAGAGGCGGTTAGGGGAGATCAGGCCAGCAGGGGAGCAGTTAGGGGCAGTTAGGCAGGCAGGCAGAGGTGGTTAGGGGCGATCAGGCAGGCAGGTGAGTGGTTAGGGGCGATCAGGCAGGCAGAGGTGGTTAGGGGCGATCAGGCAGGCAGGTGAGTGGTTAGGGGCGATCAGGCAAGCAGGCAGAGGTGGTTAGGGGCAATCAGGCAGGCAGGTGAGTGGTTAGGGGCGATCAGGCAGGCAGGTGAGTGGTTAGGGGAGATCAGGCAGGCAGGTGAGTGGTTAGGGGAGATCAGGCAGGCAGGTGAGTGGTTAGGGGCGATCAGGCAGGCAGGCAGAGGGGTTAGGGGCGATCAGGCAGGCAGGCAGAGTGGTTAGGGGTGATCAGGCAGGCAGGCAGAGTGGTTAGGGGCGATCAGGCAGGCAGGTGAGTGGTTAGGGGAGATCAGGCAGGCAGGCAGGTGAGTGGTTAGGGGCGATCAGGCAGGCAGGTGAGTGGTTAGGGGTGATCAGGCAGGCAGGCAGGTGAGTGGTTAGGGGCGATCAGACAGGCAGGCAGGCGAGCAGATAGGAGCCAGCGGACCCGGATTGCGAGAGGCAGTCAGACATCCCCTGAGGGGTCCCAGATTGGAGAGGATGCAGGCCAGGCTCAGGGACTCCCCCATAATCCCTCCTCCCCCTGTGCACAAATTTCGTGCACCGGACCTCTAGTA
The DNA here is from genome assembly GCF_951640355.1 of Cnephaeus nilssonii. Taxonomy (NCBI): domain Eukaryota; kingdom Metazoa; phylum Chordata; class Mammalia; order Chiroptera; family Vespertilionidae; genus Cnephaeus; species Cnephaeus nilssonii. The sequence goes on along the minus strand of NW_027645519.1, from coordinate 1,628 downwards.
AAAATATGTTTTAAAAAAACAAAAAAGAACAGGAAGGAGGTACAAGAAATATCTTTTGGGGGAAAAGAGGATAAAAAAAAAACAACAAATCAAAACCCCAAAAACAGGTTAACTATCATTAATCTTTTGCACTCGGATGTTGAGTGTGACTCGACACGGTTAGCATCGAGATTAAAATTACTCTTTGAATGTATCAATAATTTGAAATATAAGAAAATCCAAATAAATAAGTTTGTATGAAAAGAAACTCCAGTTTTTTAATTCTACGGCCGCGCTTTGTAAAATCTGGGGCGTTTAAAAAATTAAATCCCGAGTAGAATAAAGGAATCGAGAAAAAAGCAAGCGCGTGCAAAGGGTTAAAGCAAAGTCCATACAATGCCGACGTATCCCCCTGAATAAAGCCACGGGCCCTCCCGCCCGACAGATGCCTGGCCTCGGATTTTTGGGGTTCTGGTGGGTCCTTCTGGACGTGTTTTTAAAGAAAAAATAATAAAAATAAACACGCCCCAAGACAGAGGGCACCGGGGCACTCACTTGACGTTGAAATCCAAGTATCGCGGGAAATCGATTTTGCCGGCGAGGATCTTCTGGTAAATGCCGAAGGGGTTGTCGTCGAAAAACGGGGGGAAGCTGACGGAAACAGAGACGCGGGATCTCCGTGGGCAGGGGGTCTGGGGGGAGCCACCGTGGCGTGGGGGGGGAGGGCGGAGGCCACGTCTCCGAGGGAGACGGGAATGCTTACCCGTGCAGCCTTTTTATTTTATTTTTTTATTTTGCAGGCTGAGTCCCATCAGGGATTTTTTCCATAAGAGGCGAAGCGTGAAGAATACGTAACCTTCTATAAATAGAAGGAAATGCGTACCCGAAAATACGAATATGGAGGCAATGCTAACGCTCTTTCTGTATAGACACGGAGCAGCCAGATGATGATGATCTCTGAACGCACAATCATCCGGCCGCTTCGTGTCGATCCTATAGAATAAAAGGCTAATATGCAAATGGTCCCCTCGACCGGGAGTTCGACCAGCAGGCAGGCCGGCCAACCGCCCACGTCCCCTCCCCCTGGCCAGGCTGGCCGGACCCCACCCATGCACGAATTCATGCACCGGGCCTCTAAATAATATAGATATAGATATAGATATATACACATGGAGTGGGCAGATGATTATGCGTTCAGAGATCATCATCATCTGGCCACTCCGTGTGTATATATATATATATTAGAGGCCCGGTGCATGAATTCGTGCATGGGTGGGGTTTGGCTGGCCGGCCTGCCCCCTGGTCGAACTCCCGGTCAAATTCCCAGTTGAGTGGACAATATGCATATTAGCTTTTTATCATGTGAAACATTTTTATTGATGTCAGAGAGGAAGGGAGAGGGAGAGAGAGAGAGAGAAACATCCATGAGGAGAGAGAATCACGGATCGGCTGCCTCCTGCACGCCCCCTACTGGGGATGGAGCCCGCAACCCGGGCCTGTGCCCTTGACCGGGAATCGAACCCGGGACCCTTCGGTCTGCAGGCCGGCGCTCTATCCACTAAGCCAACCCAGCCGGGGCCACACAAAAGTTCTTGAAGCGAAATGTCCCCACGTCAAAATCGGAGGGCGACAAAGAAAGTGAAGAATGA
>NW_027645520.1:0-3895 GCF_951640355.1 Cnephaeus nilssonii | reverse complement strand
ATAGAGCATTACTAATTATATGAACATGTCGGCTAATAGTCTCAGGTGAATGTTGGAAACGCTCGGCACTTATACGATGTCGGTGATGCATTCCAACCGTTTGAAGAAAAATGCCTAGAGACTCTTCTACATGGATCCTAGTTCGTTGATGCTCTACAAAACCTCCAGTTTCTAAAATTTTGTTACACAATAGACGAAATGTGGGTTTATCCATCCGAAAGTTTTCATAGAATCGTTGTGGATGACCATGTAGCAACTCGTTCACCCACATACTTCCACTAAGCACGGATGTTCGGAAAGGTCTACCGAGCGTATTTGAAAATGACCTTGGAGAAATTTCATTGAGGTACTGGTACGATTGGAACTGATGCTGCATAAGGGACCTCAACGCTGGAAGATCTTGATTATAACTTGCCAATAAGTCGTTCATAGCATTTTCAACTTGGTTGTCCCTCTCATCTGCAACATTATCTTCATCTCCATCATCCATAGTTTTCTATGTTGCTGTAACAAAATTGAGTTTGTGGCAATGATTATATCAATTTAAATATTATGATGGACAAAACCTGTTCATGTGCCCCAGGTTTATTTATAACTATTGATATGTAAAGATAAAGTAAAAGTAAGGTAAATAATAATGCTAAATTGATGTGTAATATTATTATGTAACATGTGACTACGTCAGTATAGTTATATTATTGTGGTCAAGAAAAGCAGGTGATAGAGTTATCACTAATCCCATATGCAGCAGAGTCCACTACTTTTCTAATTCCAAGCGATACTGTTTTAGTCTCAATTTGCAGTAGTTGACAAGGCTTGTTGGTTAAAGTAGACACACACCTTTGAAATATTCAATGAATCTTCAATCCATACTCGGCTATATTTCATCCATCAATATTTAATGCTAATATGTTTCTTACAAGTTCCAGGAATTCATGCACTGCACCTAATTTATTTATGCCAAAAAATTCAAATTGCATTAAATAGGGAACTAACATATAGTCTATGAAAATTATATAATACAAAAGGACAGGATCTGCTCCCCAAAAATTACTCATGAAGGAGAACACTGTGATAATAAAGCAGAAATTGGATAAAAATGCAACTTGCAAATAGTAGTATAGGGTTGGGTCTCATGTGCACCCAGGTATATCGTGCACTCATAGTGCATTTTAGAAGCATGCAACTATACAAAACAGAAACGTGCAACTATTCCAAACAGAAACATGCAACTATATTCCAGTGAATTGTTTATTTGGCGTCTAATTTTAATTTTTTTTTTCCAGTGACATGCCTTCTAAGTATATGTGTGCATGATTAAAGTTTTAACTCAAAATTAAACAAGACCTAGTCATAGTATAGACTCACCAAGCACAATAATGGAAATGCATTAGTGTATTGATAAATTTTTTACTTTTATTGTGAGTCAAATGCAGTAGTACAGGATGGGTCCAAGGAAATTCATCATTTACGTTGATGACAAAATATTATCAATTTGGTACAGAATAAAAGTAACAATCATGAACCACCCAATATTGATGGGTCTATATTTACTTGAGTGTTCTCAAGCTATAAAATATACATGAAGTAACATACTTCCATCTATATCTCCAACAAAAAATATCACACACTTCTCTAAATACAAGATGGCTCCTCAAGGTATTCCAAAGCAAGCTCTCTCCCAAGATAAGGTATTTTTTAGTTCGCAATGGACACGCGCAATGGACAGACAATTCATCTCTCTACTAATTGGCCATCGCGAATCCAATGCTCGGATTGTAAGCTTGAGGAATGAGCATGCAATATTAGCCTCTATGTACGAGTTGAATCGGTTATGTGGAAGTGTGTTCGACTTTGAATTTTGCAAAGCTCAAACAAAGAAGTTACACAAACGCTACAAAGTTTGGAAATGGCTTATAAATCTTCCTTGTGTCGTATATAATCGAATGGCCAATCAGGTTTATTGCGACGACGGTACTTGGAAAAATATAATTGCTGTAAGTAATTTGTGAACATGTTTTATGTGCAATTTTTTCTATTCATTTTTCCATTGTTAGAAATGTATTAAAATGTATTTTTCCTTTTTGCAGCAAGAAAGACTAGCTGCGGCTTATTATCGGGAAGGCGAACACTCATCTCATGAATTAAGACTCTTATTTGATGAGGATAACATACCTCCACCAAATATTGATGGAAATTCAATTATCGTGATTTCGAGTGACAATGAAATCAATGACCAGTCTGTTGAAATTGTCAATGCTCCCAACTCACCCCCAGGGTACAATACATCATCATTATCTTATGAATCTCTGTCATCTTCGTTAAACACTGATGATGCCTTCTGGAATGAGCATGCATGGATGGACCAAAGTTCCCGTGGTAGTAGCTCTCGCCGCACTCACGATCACGATCCCTCACCAGCACAGTCGACCAACTCGCCGTCTCAACCAGGGCAGTCACGACCACCTCTCTCGTCGAGTGAAGGTGGTCGTCATCGTAGTCGCACTGGAGTAGGATCTAGCTCCATTGCATCATGGTCTCCGTTTCGCAAGTTCTAAGGTTCACTGTGTTCTTTTGTTGTTGGTCTTTGTTAATTTCTCTATGAATGCATGGGACATGAGAGATTGTCATGCATTATTTGTCTTGTTATTATTTTTCTAATTATTGTATGAACTATATTATTGTTAACTTTAATTAAATATTTTGTAACCTTTCTATTAACTGTTTTTTTTCTAATATTGTGTTGTTATTATTTACTTTTTGTGATATTTTTTATATTTTGACAACCATGATATTACAAATATAGTACAATTATGAATTATGTTAGATTTGGTCAAAAGTCTATAGATTACGGTTCAGTTTCTCGCGGCACTTTATTCTTCTTCTTTTTTTATATTTTTTATTATTGTAAATTTTGGCCACAATTGGTTTTTATCTTTTAATTAAATTATAGACTAGTATTTTTTATAAATAAGGAGGGCTTGTAATATTTTTCTATTTAATGTGAATATGACTTTAATGATATAAAATTTATAAATTTATAATATTTTTGATAATTTATTAAATAAGTTTTTTGTTGATAGATTAGATTTGTTATTTTAATTACGACATTTAAAGACAATAGATCGCTTCAGAATAAATTCCCAACCGCTTCCAAAAAATGAAATGTGTCGGAATCAGTTATAATTTATGAGGCACACTTGCATGAGACGGTCTCATGGTGAGACGGGGCATAAGTTAGACATTGACGCTTTAACACTTTAGGAGAGGTTGGACTAAATTATACCCGTCTCATATTAGTTTTTGTCAACTGAAATTTATAGTTGTAATTTCTAAAAGATAAAAAATACTCGTATAAGACAGTCTAATATATGAAATTGAGATATAATTAGCAGAAGACAAAATTCATCTCTTTCAAAGAGTTAAAGTACCATATCCAAGTTATGTCTCGTCTCACCGTAAAACCATTTCACAAAATATATGTTTCTTTATAAAATATTTAATTAAACTTGAGACGAATCTTTTTGGCAAAAGCTCAAATAAAAATGGAACGTAGAGAGTAATAAAAAGAGAATGATATTTATCTTATTTATATATATTTTTTGAAAAATAATTTTTTTTAATTTTACATATTTTTTAAAATATATTTAAATGTAAAAAATAATTAAAACAATATAAATTAAATTTCATCATACCAACTATTTACAACAAAAAAACAAAAATAAAAACAAAAACAAAAACAAAAATAAAAATAAAAATTCACATCCGATCACACTCTTATTTTCAACAAACATATCACATCAACTATAATCATTACACTTTTTTCACATCCAATCACACTCTCATTTTTCACAACTATTCATTCCAAAAAAAAAATTCTCATGAAAATGAAAAA